>NW_024081284.1:1090318-1119776 GCF_003009895.1 Hyaena hyaena
TTTCTCCACATCCTCGCCAGCATCTAGAGTTCTCTGATTTGCTCATTTTAGCCACTCTGACTGGCGTGAGGTGGTATCTCAGTGTGGTTTTGATTTGTATTTCCCTGATGAGGAGGGATGCTGAGCATCGTTTCATGTGTCTGTTGGCCATCTGGATGTCCTCTTTGGAGAAGTGTCTGTTCATATCTTCTGCCCATTTCTTCACTGGATTGTTTGGTTTTTGGGTGTGGAGTTTGAGGAGTTCCTTATAGATTTTGGATATTAACCCTTTATCTGATATGTCATTTGCAACTATCGTTTCCCATTCCATCAGTGGCCTGTTAGTTTTATGGATTGTTTCCTTTGCCATGCAGAAGCTTTAATCTTGGTGAGGTCCCAATAGTTCATTTTTGCTCTTGATTCCCTTGCCTTTGGGGATGTGTCAGGTAAGAAATTGCTGTGGTTGAGGTCAAGGAGGTTGTTTCCTGCTTTCTCCTCTAGGGTTTTGATGGTTTCCTATCTCACATTCAGGTCCTTTATCCATTTTGAGTTTATTTTTGTGTATGGTGTGAGAGATTGATCTAGTTTCATTCTTCTCACTCAGCACTATGTCTTTAGGATTCATTCACGTTGCCATGTGTACAACTAGTACACACTTCTAACTGCGGTTTGGTATTCCATGGTCCTCCACATTTTAGCAATTCCTTCTCCAGATGGTTGCCCCCTAGACTCACACGGAATTTCCTTGGAGTATAAAGAACGGGGTTGATGGGTGGCGGTGTATTCAGAAAACTCCATGTGCTAATCAGAGTCAGATTACTCTCCAAAATGACTGTACCAGCCACACTCCCTCCAGCATATGGATTTCATATCTCTGTGTCTCTGACCTTTGACATCATCTTGGTTTTAGCCTTTTATCAGTCAAAAAATGTAAAGTAACGCCTCATTGCTTTATTTTGCAGTTTTCTGATAATGACTTTGTGTATATCTTCATATGCTTAGTAGCCTTACTGGGAATTCTTCTTCTGTAAAATGCTAGTTCATGTCCTGTCTTCATTTTGTATTGGGTTTTCTATCTTGTCTTAGTCAATTTCCTCCTCAACATGGGATAATATTCCCTTATCGGTTATAAATATTGCAAAATAATCTCCCAAGTTGTCACAGGTCTTTTAACTTTGTCCATGGTGTCCTTCATTCAGCAGAAATATGTGGATAAAATCAGATTCTCCAATTTTTTTTCCCCTTTAAGTCACACTTTTAAGTGCTGTTTGAAGAGTCAGAAAGTGGCACCAACCACTAGGGCACAAATATACTCTCCTACATTTCTTCTGTCACTTTTGTAGTGTTACCTTTCTCATTTAGGCTATTAGGCTATGTAAAGCCCATCTTTATGCTGAGGTGTACGAGATCTTAGACACAGGTAGATATGTATATATACATATGTGAATATTAGTCAGAATATTCAACTATCTTATGGTAATGACTCTATTCATTCATGGAAATATTCAACCAGTCAGTAATTCAACTATCTTATGGAAATGACTCTAAATACAAGAAGGCACTCTTAAGCACAAAGATTATAATTTTATTTATTTTTATTTTTTTCTATTTGTGTTTTTCAAGTTTTTATTTTAACTCCAGTTAGTTAACACACAGTGTTCTATTAGTGTCAGGTATATAATATAGAGATTCAACACTCCCATACATCACCCAGTGCTCATCACAATTGCACTCCTTACTCCCATCACCTATTTCACCCATCCCCCCAGCCACCTCCCCTCTGGCAACCATCAGTTGGTTCTTTATAATTAAGTCTGTTTCTTGATTTATTTCTCTTTCTCTCTTCTTTCTTCCCCATTTGCTAATTTTTTTTGTTTGTTTCTTAAATTCCACATATGAGTAAAGTCATTTGGTATTTGTCTTTCTCTGACTGATTTTGCTTAGCATAATACTCTCTAGCTGCATTCATGGTGTTGTAAATGGAAAGATTTCATTCTCCTTATGGCTGAATAATATTCATGTATGTATATATATATTCCAATTCTTCTTCATTCATCAATTGATGGACACTTGGGCTGCTTCCTTATCTTGGCTGTTGTCAATAATGCTGCTATAAACATTGGGGTGTATGTATCCCTTTGAATCAGTGTTTCTGTATTCTTTGGGTAGATACACAGTAGTGGGATTGCTGGATCATAGAATAGTTCTATTTCTAACTTTTTGAGGAACCTCCACACTGTTCTCCAAGGAGGCTGCATCAGTTTGCATTACCACCAGTAGTGCACAAGAGTTCTTTTTCCTCCACATCCTTGCTAGCATCTCTTGCTTCTTGTATGTTTGACTTTAGCCATTCTGACAGGTGTGAGGTGATACCTCACTGTAGTTGTGATTTGCATTTCCCTGATGATAAGGGATAATGAGCATCTTTTCATGTGTCTCTTGACCATTGTATGTCTTCTTTGGAGACATATCATGTCTTCTGCCCATTTTTAATTGGATTATTTGTTTTTTGGGTGTTGAGTTATATATATATAGTTACTATTTATATTCATACATTTTTGATACTAATCCTCTATCAGATATGTCATTGGCAAATACCATCTCCCATTCCACAGGCTGTCTTTTAGTTTTGTTGTTTATTTCCTTTCCTGTGCAGAAGCTTTATATTTTCATGTAGTCTCAATAGTTTATTTTTGCTTTTGTTTCTCCTGCTTCAGGAGACATTTCTGTTTGAAAAATTTTACTACAGCTGATGTCAAAGAGGCTACTGTCTGTGTTCTCTTCAAGAATTTTTGTGGTTTCAGGTCTCACATTAAGGTCTTTAATCCATTTTAAATATATTTTTATGGATGGTGTACAAAAGCGGTCCGGTTTCATTCTTTTGCATGTTGTTGCCCACTTTCCCCAACACCACTTGTTGAAAAGACTATCTTTTTCCCATTGGAAAAAGTCCTTTCCTGTTTTGTTAAAAATTAATTGACCATATAGTTGTGGGTTTGTTTCTGGATTTTCTATTCTGTTCTATTGATGTATGTGTCTATCTTTGTGCTTACAGTTTTATTTAAATGGCAAAAAGTAAATCTATAAACAGCCTAACTTTCAACAATGGAGAAATGGATACATAAGTTTATTTAAGTTAATATCTAATGTAAACATACTTCCAAATTATGGATGTATAGAATCTGACGTAAGATAACTAATGGCATAATATAAATAAAAGAATGATACACAATATTCATCATGGTTACAAGTATTTATAAAAGTATGCCTTAAAAGATGACTGGAAGATAGGACAATGAGATAGATCAACAAATGGAACACCTGAACAACACTACAAACCAATTAGACCTAACAGACATAGGCAATACACCCCACCCAACTACAACATAATACACATTCTTCTCAACTACACATGGAATATTCTCCAGTATAGACCACATGTTAGACCATAAAACAACTTTCAATAAATTTAAAAGGATCAAAGTCATACAGAGTATGTTCTCCGACTACAATGAAATGAAAGTAGATATCAATAAAGGAAGAAAGGTGGGAAATTTACAAATATGTAGAAATCAAACAACAAACTTATAAATATAAATGGTTTAAGGAAGAAACCACAAGGAAAAAAAAGAAAATACTTTGAGACAAATAAAAATGAAAACATAATCTGCCAAAATTTATGGAATGTGGCCTAAACAGTGCATAAAAGGAAATTTATACCTGTCCACACCTATGGTAAAAAACTAGAGGGTGTTATGCTGCGCAAAATAAGTCAGGCAGAGAAGGACAAATACCATATATTTGCACATATAGGTGGATTAGGAGGAAGTTAATGGAAGACGAAGCGGGAGAAGGAGGGGAAAAATAGTTGGGGAGACAGAGGGAGGCAAACCATGAGAGACTCTTGAATGCTGAGAACAAATTGAGGGCTGAGGGGGGTAGAGGAGAGGGGGAGGGGTGTGATGGGCATGGAGGAGGGCACTTGGGATAAGCACTGGGTGTTATATGGAAACCAACTTGACAACAAACTATTTTAAAAAAAGCAAGAAAGATCTCAAAAAAACCTAAACTTCTACCTCAAGAAACTAGAAAAATAAGAACAAACTAAACCCAAAGCAAGCATAAGGAAGGCAATAATTTAAAAATTAGAGCCAAAATAAGTGAAATTGAAAATAGAAGAACAAGAGAAGATCAGTGAAAATAAAACTTAGTTCTTTGAAATAATTAACAACACTTATAAACCTTTAGCTAGACTGACCAAGAAAGAAGAAAGAAGATTCAAATTACTAAAACCAGGAATGAAAAGGGAGACTGATCTTACAGAAATAAAAAAAGGGAATACTATGAACATTTTATGTGAACAAATTAGATAACCCAGATAAAATGGAGAAATTTCTAGAAAGACACAAATTAACAAAACCAGCTCAAGAAAAAATAGAATATCTAAGGAGACTCAACAAATAACAAAATTGGGTCAGTAACCAAAAAACTTCCCACAAAGATAAGCTCAGGCCCAGATGGCTTCATTGGTGAATTTGGCCAAATGTCTAAGTATCAACACCAATAATTCACAAACTCTTCCAATAAAGAGAAGAGATGGGAACACTTCCCAACTAATTCTATGAGAGAAATATTACCCTGAAACCAAAACCAAAGATATTACACACACACACACACACACACAGACCAATATTCCTCTGAATATAGACCTAAAAATCCTTAAAAATATATTAGCAAATATAATTTTGCAATATAAAAAAGAATTATCACCATGACCAAGTGGGGTTTATGTTAGGCCGGTTCAATATTCAAAAGATGTAAGGCTAGTTCAATATTTGAAAATCAATCAGTATAATACATTACATTAATAGAACAAAGGGGAGAAACCATATGATCTTCCCAACTGATGTAGAAAAGTCGTATGACAACGTCCAACACCTTTTCATAATAAAAACACCCAGAAAACTTGAATCTGAGCACTTCCTCAACCTGCTAAAGGGCATCCAATAAAACCCCATGGTTAATTTCATACTTAATAGTGAAAGATGGAATGCTCTCCCCTAAGATCAGGAATAAGATAAGTACGTCTCTTCTTGCCACTTTTACCTGGAGGCTCTAGCCAAGTCAACTGGGCAACAAGATGAAACAAAAGGTATCTAGATTGGAAAGGGAATGAAACTACCTCTATTCAAGATGACATGATCTTGTATATAGAATAACCTAATGAATCTACTAAGAATATATTAGATCTAATAGGCGAGTTCAGCAAGGTTGCAGGATACAAAGTCACATAAAAAGATAAATATATCTCTCTACACTAGAAATGAACAATCTGAAAATAAAGTTAAAAAAACAATTCCAACAGCATCAAAAATAATAAAATACTTGGGAAGAAATTTAACAAAAGAAGTACAAAACAGATGCTCTGAAAGCATCGTTTGGAGAAATTAAAGACAACTTAATAAATGGAAAGACATCCTATATTCACAATCACAAGACTTGTATTGTTAAGATGCCAATATGCCCCCAAATTTATCTATAGATTCAATGCAATTCCTATTAAAATCCCAGCCTTCCCCCCCATAAATTGGCAAGCTGGTCCTAAAATTCATATGGCAAGGGACCCAGAAGAGCCAAGACAATCTTGAAAAATAAAACAAAATTGAGAATTCACACTTTCTGATTTGAAAAACTTACTATAGAGCTATGGTAATCAAAACAATATGGAGCTGGCATAAGGAAAGACATAGAGATCAACAGGATAGAGTCTAGAAATAAACTTTTACATTTATCATCAATTAATCTTCAACAAGGATACCAAAATAATTCAATGGGGGAAGGCATAGTCCTTCAGCAAATAGTGTTGCAACAGCCAGATATCCACATGGAGAAGAATGAAGTTGGATCTGTAACTCATACAATATACAAGAATTAACTCAAAATGGATCAAGGGATAAATGTAGGATAAAAAAACTATAAAACTCTTAGAATGAAATATAGGTGTAAATCTTCATGACCTTGGATAGAGCAATGGTTTCTTAGTCTATTAGTCTATTTGTACATCAGTGTATTAGGGTATAGTAGAACATTAGATTTAGATTTTCTATGCCATATGTTTTCTTAGACACAAAGGATACAACTTACAAAGAAAAATAAATAAATTAGACTTCATCAAAATTAAAAATTTTGTGGGCACCTGGATGGCTCAGTCAGTTAAGTGTCCACCTCTCAGTTTTGGCTCAGGTCATGATCCACAGTTTCATGAGTTTGAGCCCCGCATCAGGCTCTGTGCTGATGGTGTGGGGTCTACTTGGGATTCTCTCTCTCTCTCTCTCCCTCTCTCTCTGCCCCTCTGCTGTTCACAGTGTCTCTGTCTCTCTCAAAATAAATAAGTAAACTTTAAAAAAATTAAAAATTTTACGTTTCATGGACGCCCAGCTGGCTCATTCAGTTGAGCATCTGACTCTTGATTTTGGCTCAGGTCATGGTCCAGGGCTGTGAGATCAAGCCTTGCATCGGGGTGGGAGCGGGGTTCCATGCTGAGAATGAAGATTCTTTTTCTTTATCTCTCTTTCTCTCTCTCCCTTTCTCTCTCTCCCCCTCTGTCCCTCTCCCCTGCTCACTCTCTCTCTGTCTCAAAACAAATATATATATAATAACTTTACATATAATATATAACTAAACTATATTATAACTAAACTATAACAAGTATAACTAATATATATATTTTATATACATAAACTAAACTATATTATATATATAAACTAAACTATATTATAACTAAACTATAACAACTATAACTAATATTAGTATAACTAATATATATATATATATTAGTATGTATGTATATATGTATGTATATACATATAGTATGTATGTGTATATATATATATATATGTGTATATATATATATATGGTTTCAAAGGATACCAGCAAGAAAGTGAAAAGACAACCCACAGAATGGCAAAAAAAATAATTGCAAATCATATATCTGATAAGCGACTAATACCTCTAATATACAAAGCATCCTAATATCTTAATAATCAAAGGACAAATAACCCAATTTACAAATGGGCAACAGATCTGGATAGATTGCTCCAAAGAAGATAGATATAAATAATATAAATATAAAATGGCCAATGAACACCACTGGTTTTTGGGGCAATGCAAATCAAAATCACAGTGAAATACCATTCCATCCCCACCAGGATGGCTACGATAAAGAAATACGGACCATGACAAGCGCTGGTGAGGGTGGGGAGAAATGGAACCCTCGTGTATCACTGAGGGAATGCAGAATGGTACAACGCTTTGAAAGCAGGTCAGCCTTTTCTCAAAAAGGTAAACACAGAGTTAGCATATGACCCTGCAACCGTATTCCTAAGCAAACAGACAAGAGAACTAAAAACGTGTCTACACAAAGATCTGTAAGCAATGTTCACAGCAGCATCCCTCATCGTAGCCCAGAGTGGGAACAACCCAAATGCATCCACGATGAAGGCACACACAGAACGTGGTCTCTCCATACAGCGCCTGTGATCCAGCCACAAGAGGGATGACACAAAGGAAGCCCTGGGATTTGCACACACGGACAAACTTGGAGAATGTGAGGCTGGGTGAAAGAAGTCAGACACAATACAGACACTGTATTGCTCCACGTATATGAAACATCCAAAGAGCAAAGTCCAGAGACAGAAAGGAGATCCGTGGTTCCCAGGGGCTGAGGGAAAAGGGGAATGAGAAGTGGCTGCTAATGCTAACAGAGTTTCTTTATGGGGTACTGAGAATGTTCTGGAATTAGATGGTAGTGATAGGACCGCATGTGAAATGACTAAAACCCACTGGATTGCACACTTTAAAAGCGTGAATTTTATGGTACCCGAGTTTTATCTCAGTACAATGGAAGAGGAGGAAGCAGACAGGACGGGGGAAGTGAGAGAGAGAGAGACACGGCCACTGTGAAGGCTGGAAGGAAAGACACCAAGAGAGAGGTTGTCTCAAGTGAGGTGAGCACAGGTGACTATTCTATCTTTCTAATTGTGACCACACACTGTTTTGTTATATAATAATAATAATTACAAAGTCACCTCCATTCCCCCCTCCCCCCAGGATGGGACTGAGCATTCCTGGGATGCACATCTTCCTGGGACGTGGTATGAAGTCACTGCCATCCTGGCAGCACTGGACCCAAGAGTGG
The DNA here is from genome assembly GCF_003009895.1 of Hyaena hyaena. Classification (NCBI taxonomy): domain Eukaryota; kingdom Metazoa; phylum Chordata; class Mammalia; order Carnivora; family Hyaenidae; genus Hyaena; species Hyaena hyaena. The sequence goes on from NW_024081284.1 coordinate 1,098,495, forward strand.
GCTCTGTCAAACACACTTCCCATTCTCACGGTCTCCTCACTTTGAGCTAAGGCTGAGGTCCCCGGGGCTTGTGGCCTCTAGCTGTCCACTACCTGCTGCCGCCAGGCCGCCGCCGGCAGCCCTCACGTCAATTCCCAATTCATCGCTCTGTTTTCCAATGAACCCAACTTCTCGCTGCCAGGAAGTCCCTCCTTCCAGCTCCTGTGGTCCCAGGCTGCAGGGTATGTGCGGAATTACCCGAGACACGCGTACAGATAAATCATTAGGCACTGTGCATCAGGGGATGTTCACCTGGAAAATTCTTGCAACAACCCAGGGAAGTAGCTACCACCAATGTTATCTCCATCTGGGGGAGAAAACTAAAGCACAAAGAGATGGAGAACACACTCAAAGTCCCTAATTGTGTTTGTGTGTCAGAATCTGAACCCAGGCTCTCAGGCCCCGCTGCCTCCACTCTTAACCATTCTGCTATCCTGTCTCTCCGCAGGTCTTGTCCAAAGGACTTAAAGGTTTGACAGAAGACCCAAAGCAGCTCTAGATTGGTGGGTTATATGCTCACGAGGGGAAATGGTCTATTGTTCTTTCACGTTTGCAGTTTTTTTCCGTGCCAGCTTTTATCAGTTTTCTGACAAATTAACGCCACAGCATTTGTACAGCACATGTAACCAACTCCTGATAACAGTGTGCTTTGCAGGTCTTCTGGGCAAGGTCAACACACGTGGGCGGGGAGCTCACAGGCTAAGGGTTCAGACGTCCGTTTGAGGGGCGTGGGAGGAAAAATTTACTGTCAAAGCAATTAGTACCTGTGCCCAGAACAGCATTCTGCATTCTTGGCAGTGAATGGAAAAAAGTACGCACCCCACTCAGCGACCCCTCTGCTCACAGGGGAACCAGGCCGTCTAAGTCTGGCTCTTAAAAAAAAAAGTGATTTGCTGTTAGTCTCATTGAGACACATGAACAAGAGTGGCCCCGATAGTCTATGCTATGTGTTAGGGTCACAGTAATCTGAGCCTAAAAAGGAGACAGATGCAGCATACTCAAAGCCCCCAGTCAGGAGACACGTGTGGGAAGCCGCCAGCTCACCTCCCACCACAGGTAATGGGGGGTAAGTCTGCCCCTTTCATACTGTCACATGCGCTTACACACACGGTTCTTCTTCATAATTGGGTCCTACTATATGTAATGTTGATAACGTTTACTTTCTTTTATAAAAATATTTTTAATTTTTTTATTTTAAAAATTAAAAAATATATATGTTTTAACTGAGAGAGAGAGAAAGGCAGAGGAAGAGCAGGGGAAGAGAGAGAAAGAGAGAGAGAGAGAGAGAGAGAGAGAGAGAGAATCCTAAGCAGGCACCACGCCACGTGGCTTGATTCCGTGACTCTGGAATCATGACCTGAGCTGAAATCGAATGAGGCACTCAATTGACTGAGCCACCCAGGCACCCCCTATTTTGCTTTATAATCAGTACTATTCTGGTTTCTTCATTAGTGTCACTTTTAGGTATACTAGAATTATTGCTAATGTTTGTTTCCAGTTTTTTTGGTAAACACTGTAAATGAATATTCTTATAGCCATAGCTTTCACACATTAGTGATTAAGATTTGAGGATGCAGTCTTGGGTGTGGAATTGCCGGGTCAAAGGTATTCACACTCCTAAGCGTGAGAGCACGCTCCCTAGAGAGTTTGAGCAGGGGAGCGAAGTGAATCAATCTGGATACTTAAGAGATCAGGCTGGGTGCTCTAAGCAGAATGGAGGCACAGCAGGAGGCGAGCAAGGAAGGGGGACCGCCCCCCACGCGGCAGAAGGGGACAGGCTGGAACTCAGAGGGGATGCGGGGTACAGGGGTTCCGAGATGTTCTGGCACAGAAGCGACAGGATTAATGGTCCGGATGTGGGAGTTTAAGGAAAGAGGAAAGGGAAGAGGGACTTCCAGGTTTTGTTCAACTGGGTGGGCGTGGCGCGGTCTACCGAGGGGGAAGGCTGTGCGGGGCGCAGGTGTGAGGCCCTGCGGAGCCTGAGCGTTCTGTCCCGGCTGTGCGTGTGGGACGCCGCCCACGGTCCGTGTGGAGACACGGATGGGCAAGGCGGGCAGCTCAGGGGGGAGGTCAGAGCTGCAGGTAACGCTTCTGGATTCCTCTGAGTATAGACGGCGTCTAGAGTTCGGGCTTAGATGGGACCGCTGAGGGGAAGCTTACAGACAGGGAGCTGCAGGTCCCTGGGTCCCAACATTCAAAAGTCTGGCCGGGGAGGAGGCCAGCAGACGGGCCTGACGGAAGTAGTTAGTGTGGTCGGAATAAAAATCAGGACAGGGTTTTGTCTTTGATTTTGTTTAAGCCTTGAAGGCATTTTATAGTGGTGACAGGTGTCTGGGTTCAGGAATAGGCATGCAAGGTAAATGCGTGCCATCCCCTCTTCAGCAATCACTTTTTTCAGCAACAGAATTCTATTTTTTATTTCTTGGTTTGACATGGTGCTTTCTTCTGTATTTGATTTCTGGTTTTCTTGGGAGATATTACTGGCTCCTCCAGTATTTCTTCAAAATGCTCCCTTTCTGGGTGGTTTCCTCAGAGACCCCCTTAGAAGCCTCTTCCGCCTCCTCAACCTCCTTAAAGGACAGCACAGCGTATGAGACTTGGAAGGTTGTAGAACTGAGGATTCTAGGTGGGAGCCAACAACCTGGGCCTGGGCAGCACTATGGCGCCCAGAGAGGTCCACTTCCTAACGCCCAGGAACTATGGATAAATTATGTTTTACATGACAAAAGGAAATTAAGGTTGCCGATAAAATTAAGGTTGCTAATCGGCTGACCTTAAAATAGGGAGAATACCCTGAATTATCTGGGTGCACCCTGTATCTCCCATGGGTCCTAAAATCTATAAGCAGGAGACAGAAAAGTCAGGAGATGTGAGTGCAGAAATATGGCCACAGAGACTCAAGGCTCTGACGACCGACAAAGAGGGCCTCTAGAACCTAGACAGGGTAAGGACACAGACCCCTCCCCAGAGCTTCCAGAAATGGGACACGGCTCTGCTGACACTATATTTTAGCGGCTGAGACCTGCACCTCACCTGTGACCCACAGAGCTGTAAGGCAGCACATGTGGTGTTTGAAGCCACCACTTTCCAGGGAATTTGTTACGGTAGCAAACAGGAAATTAATGCAGCAAGCACTGCCCCCCAGATACAAGGGAAAGTGCGTACAATAGGGAGAGAGAGTACCACTGCGCCATATGCCGCGGAGTTTGGATGCCGTGACAATGGACAGTGACTGCTGAATTGAACAACATGGAAAGTGCTGGTGACCTAGATAGGAGCCATGTCCGTGCAGTGGTGGGGAGGGGAGGGGCAGACAGCAAGTGCGGACCCGAGCTTTGGGGGGGGCTCCCTGTTTTAGGGTTCAGAGGAATGGGGGCATAATTTCAGCAGGAGATGAAGGTCTAGAAAGGGCCTGTGTAAACATGCACATACAGTGGGGGGCTAACAGGTGCCAGACTGTGTGTGTGTGTGTGTGTGTGTGTGAGAGCGCGAGTGTGTGTGAGAGAGAGAAAGACAGAGACAGAGACAGAGCATGTGCACACGGGGCTAACAGGCAAGGAGAAAACTGAAGACCCAGGAGAGAGAGGGCCACCGGCAGACGTGAAGCCCCTGAGAAGTCCCCACACAGGTGCCCTCTCGCCCGAAGCACTCTGTGATCCCCCATCCGGTCACATCTACCCGTCATTCCTGCAGCACTCATTCTGAAACAGTGTGTTAACATGTAGCTTTTCTACAGTTAAAACCCAACGATCATCAGTTAGAACAGAAACACACTTCTGAGTATGCCCAAGCCCTTGTTGACTCATACTTAGACAAGCCGTTCTGGAGGAGGAGGAAGCAGAAAGTAGAAGTGGGGCCAGCCTACTGGCAATCAGACATACATCGCAGCCTCCTATCGATGCCAGAAAGAGCTGTGGGCTTTGAAGTACTTTATTTCCCAGCCAAAAAGGTGAGGCTTCATCATAATCGTTCAGAGGCTCATGTACACGAACATGTATCTTGCGTAACTTCACAAGCACAGCATCCAAAGGAGCTGTCATAGCCCCCCACCCCTGCCCCTGGCTGGCCACAGGCTTGTCGCAGCCACCGCCTCAATCATGTACATGTCCTCTCGTCGGACTTGGCTCTATCTCACCCATCTTGCCAAGGCTCCTCGTGAGATTAGAGAAACAGGCTGAAAAAAGGACACCAGGATCAATCACGGCAGAGTGTATTTCTCAACCCCAATGGCACTTACCTAGTTCGTCTTGGCAGAAGCTGTCTGGGGGGTTCACGTACTTCATGGTGCTCACATCCAACTTCCAGTTGTGCTTTGTGCACCTGACAGACCTGTGTGGAGAAAACACTGCACTGAGGTTTGTGAGATGGTGAAAATAGAATTAATCTCACTAAGCTTATGTGCATTATTTTGCAATGAAATTAAATGAGCGGCTTGAGCACCAACTATATGAGAGGGAAACTATTAATAGATGAATAGTCAGTACCCAAGGGAATATATAATCATCATCAGTAGGTGATTTAAAAAATGAAGCTCAAAAAATAATAAGTAAATGAATAGTGACATTAACTTCCAGGTCCTACAATGACACTAAAATGACGGATCAACAGAGCCAAGAGAATACAGTGGTCTTCAGGGATGGCTTGTTAGAGAAGAGCCGATGGGAGCCAACACAAGGAAAGGATGGAGTACTATATAATATACGTTTCTGATCTACGACTCTTGACCTTTGGCACAGTGTACCAGACCTAACTTCAGCTGAAGTATTCATGTTTCAAAGACGAAGGATTTCCTTATAGCTCAGAATTTCAGGGCCTGGTTGCCAGATAGAATAATGCCCCAATTAATATGAACTACAGATAAATAGTGAATATTTTTTTAAAATACGTACATCTCACACAGTTTGAGATACGCTGAAAATCTGTTGTTGATCTGTAATCCAAATTTAACTAAAATTTCTGTACTTTTGTTTGCTCACTCTGGTAGCCGTAGTCCTGAATGAGAATCAGGCTGTAACAAAACAGGATGTGTACTGATTTTCTCTTTCCATTTCTTACTGGAGCGTTGAAAAGTGGGTGGGGGCTGAGACATAAACAATTCCGCTTTTTTCGTGTTTATTTTGCTAGTGTTTATAGCGAAGTCTTTTCCTTGAATAGTTTAAAGAATTTAGAAACAAAACCAAATATGTCTCAAACCAGAAACATGAGAGGGTGTGAACTAAAAATGTGTTTTATTATTTTTTAACAGTTTTTAAATGTTTACTTATTTTTGAGAGAGACAGAGTGCAAGCTGAGCGGGGTGGGCAGAGAGAGAGGGAGAATCCAAAGCAGGCTCCAGGCTCTGAGCTGTCAGCACACTGTCAGACACAGGGCTTGAACTCATGAACTGTGAGATCATGACCTGAGATGAAGTTGGACGCTTAACTAACTGAGCCCACCCAGGAGCCCCTAAAAATGTGTTTTAACATATAATGGAACTCTGCTGATTTTTTTTAAGCTTCTTTATATCTACAATTTTAAAATATTCTTTTCTCATCAGCGAGTAGCCAACAATTGTGAAAATTCAGAGAAAACAGCCCAAATCAGCTCTTCGCCACGCTGGACTATAGAAGGAACGGCAGTGGGAACGTGAATGCTCCACAAACGAAGTGGGACCATAAATCCTGAGGCGGAAGTAGACAGGCAGGACAGAATGACAGCTTCGCACCCAAGAGGCCCTGTGAAAAACGGTTGCACTTGAGAACCGAGAGCCACAGCTTGAAGGGGCTGCGGTCCTGGGTTGTGAGTGAGGAAGGAAAATGGCTGGGGGCAGGGGGAGGGGAGAAGAGGTAGGTCATAGTTCTTGACCGGATCCTGGAAGGAAGAGATTCTTCTGGCGAACGGCTGCAGGAGAGGCTGCAGAACAGGGTGGCCAGATGTGGGGGGGGGGGGGGGGGGGGGGGAGGGCGGCGTAGAACCGGCTCTGGGAATTCGGTTTCAGCCAAGAAATGGTTGGTGAGCTGCACGTAGGATGGAAGGTGAGGGACCCGGGATCCCCGTGTGCAGGAGCCGTGTCAGGGGCGGAACTGGGAGGGGAGAACGGAGGCCCCGACAGGCTGGGACATCTGTCCGGGTCGCGGAGCTGCTAAGAGCCGGGGCCTCTGAACCGAGCTCCGGGAGAGAATCACTAAGCTGTGACTCGTCCTCCAAGGGCTGGTTAGGGGGGTGCGGTGGGAACGGGGAGCCGCAGAGACCCGAAGAGAAGACGAGCAGAGTGTCCCCACGCCTTGGGACGGGACGTCCCCGGGAACTGCCACCAGGCGGCCCTGCGTCAGGTCCTCCCGACCGAGTCCAGTGGGAAAAGGGAATAGAATCAAGACTGGGCTGTCAGCAAATTATCAAGAGGTTTTCCAGGGCACAGCTGACCGTGAAAGTATGTTCCGTGCAGTACTTGGACACATTTGTACTAAAAATGTACTCACTGTTTATCTGAAATGCAAATTTAAGAGGGAATCCTGTATTTTAGTTTTCCCAACCTAGCAACTTCATCGGAGGAGCCCAGCAAGCAATAGGTTCAACAGTGGGGGTTTTTTAATATGTAAAAAAGTCTAATAGTGTGTAGACTGGGGCCTGAAACTAACCATTCACAGGAAATGCATAGGCGAGTGTGAGAATGTCCTAGCCCCTAGTGATGGTCTCTGCACAGTGAGCAGGGAGCTTCTGAACAGCCACCCGGCTCCCTGGGATCATCCTGGTCACACATGACCTGATAAATGGGACTGAGAACACAGCGGGAGCAGAAAGCCCAATATGGGAATGACTAGCATCGTTCAGGTCAGGTTAGGCTGAAGCAGAGCTTGAACGTGGGGCCAATTTCTCAGGCACTGGTGCCAAGAAGCTGGCCAAAAACAAGTCGCCCCCACCCCTCCCCCTGCCTGGCTCCGCCAGGCACAGCTGTTATCTCTTTGGCAGTCGCTGGGAGCAAAACAAAACCACCCTCTTCTGGCATTGCTCCTGTGCCTGGGAGGTGCGAGTGTAAGGTGAAGGTTTAATCAAGGGGCCGGGGGCACCAGCAGAGCCACAGTCCGGGCAGAGACGGTGGGGACACTGTCCTTTCTGTTTAATTGCAATGAGGCTGGGGAGGGGGTGGATTTCTATCTGCTCGTAAGCAGGAGCTGGAAAAACCCACCGATCACACACACACTTCCAGGGCAGGGGCTATGCAAGCAGGCACGCGCACCCCCACACACTCACTCACACACACAGTGGGAGCTTTTATCAGGCCCATGAGGAATCCTGATGTTCTCCTGAGAGACAGGAAAACTGAGTAAAGGTCATAAAATGTCGAGATCAGAGAGATGCCCTAAATGAGCGCACGTACAAATTATGAATGTGCTCGGGGAAGGAATCTGTCGATGGGCTTGTTCAGAAGTTCTAAATGAGTACAGCCCTGCCTGCCACAGCCTGACCCTGATGGGGTCACCAGTGAGAACACAAAGAACCCTCGGTACCTTCCGTCTAAATCCTCGATGTCTTTTATGAACAGGCCTCCTTGATGCTTGCACATGTTTTTGCACGCTCTCACGCGACTCTTACTCTTGTACAGGATGTAATCCTTGCCCGTTTTCTTATTCCGAAAGAAATTGATTCCTTCCTTCAGATTAGCAACCTCTGCTGGTGACAGACACAACAAGACTTCCGTTGTCTGCTCGATGCTGTGAAAAGGCAGACATTTGGGGAGGAAAGGTTAGTTATGTTAGGAGTTAGGAGAGAATCCTTTAGAACTGGCAGCTCAAAGCCTCTTTTTACTGCAATATGCTTAAGCCCCGCCCTCTCAGCCCCAGGCTTGGCTGCCCCCCCTTGAAATGCATGCTCTGGTCTCTGCTTTCTCCAGAATCAGTGCCCCTGTCACTTGCCTGCCCATCGTCTGCAGCTGCCTCTCCCTGGGAATCCTGAAAGGATGGTAGGTGAGCTGCTAGCTTCTGTGGCTCATTTCCGAGATATGAGACAGAGGATGTATATGCACACAGATTCGGTTACACCACTTCCTCTGCCGTTTGGGCTCAGAGGCAGAATCCTATTGGGCTCCAGGAACCCACCCTATCCTGTCCACCTTCTGCATTGAGATCTGACCCTTTTGCTCACAACACGGTGTAACTTTCACCGTTAGTCTGGTTCACCAATCTCCAGGTTCAACTATAATGCAGTCGTTCTACCCCAGCCGGGGTCAAGCCTCCAAAGCCACCGCCAGGACAAGCCTGGCACATCTGAATGTCCCCTACCTTTCTGGGGAACATTAGAACCTCTTACTTGGCACGGTGCCTGGTTTGCTTACACACAGATGCTTTTCCACTCTCTCCCCCCATCGCTTAGTGGACTGCCTGCCACGAGGTGTATCTTTACCCACTAGCTACTTCATGAATTAACTTTCCCATGGAAACTCCATTAGAGTGATTTATATATAACAAACAACAACAACAAGCACTCCAGTAGCAAAGGAAACAGTTGATCTTGCGTACTTTTTTAAGGAAACTACAGAAGTTACACTTTTCCGACCCCAATTTCTAAACAACGGTCTTTCTGATGCAACTCTGAAGCATAATGGAATACAAGTTTTGCCAAGAGACGTTTCAACCTATCTTTTTACATGTACTGCAGATATTTGCATGGTTTGAGATCTGGGTGCGTGTTGCTTAATTTTACATCCTGTTCCAAAGCCAACGTGGTCGAAATTCTCTCCATGTGTTGACTTAGAATGGATTCAGCTCAAGTACATTTGTGGCGTTTTCACTTTCATTTTAGAAGTCCTGCAAATTTCTTAAAGCGGGAAATAAAAATAATTTTAAAAATCGCACCAAGATAGAGAGTAACAGGAAAGCTACTTCCAAGTTTGAACTGACATGGCATCGTTCTGTAATTGAGTATAACCCGGTACAATCCACTTTTTCCAAGATGGTGCCTGCCATCACTTTTGTCCCAAATGGCTAGTACTTCTGTTCACAACAGATTCCAATATTTCCCAAAATATTTCTTAAATGTATTTGATAGGGTGGAATCCATTCCATGCCGCATGAATTTCTTTCAACTTTGCTCTTCTGAGTACCAATATCTGATGCCGAGCCCAGCCAAGACTGCCACAATCCCTGGAATAATTAGCCTACAGGTATAAAAAGAAAATCTCGCTAACTATCCTGTTTTACTTGATTGAATGACTCGCTTAGCCAAAGTCCTGTGTCAGGTTGTAAGGCTTTCCACGCACCATGTAAAGCAGGCTGAGCTACCTACATCTGTGTCCATCCATTCTGTGAGAAGTCATGGTGGAATACAAGGCAAAAGAAAACATGTGATGGTCGAGGGTTGGGACCAACAGCAGAGGGACATCAGAGCTCACCTCCTCCCAGGGACTCAACAAATCCACAACTATATATGGACTGCTTCCCTTGGAAGGGGCCCTAGGGACTGGAAGGACAGAGCATCCACCTGTACTGAAATGGGGCAGAAGAGGCGGAGATCTGGTCTGTCTCAGGTATGGGACTTTCCCTGGGGAGTAAGAGACTCGGGCTCTGGATTGGCACCATGTTGGTCCAGCACAGGAGAAATGAGCCCCCCTAAACGCTAGCTTTAAACACTCACAGGCAATACATCCAGGACAATGATGAAACCGTAGGGAAAGGAACATTCTAAAAGGGCTCACATCGGATTTAAAAGTGCATGCACCACAGGTGAGGGACACCCACTTAGTAACCTTGGAGTACCCGCTGGAGAGGCAAGAGACAGCTGGCCCTCTCCCTGGGGACCGAGACACACTGGCAGCAGCAATTTTTGCTCTCATTCTGCCATGCTGTGAATGAGACCGTGGGTCCCGTTCTGGAATCCTCCCTCTAGACTGTTGACATCAGGCTGAAAGGACCCCACAGCCCTGCACCTTGGCAGACCTCATGCCAACAGGACACCACCAGCAGCAGCAGCAGCACGGCCACAGCAATCCTCCTTGGGCTAGGACAGCCAGCTGGGCTGGAAACCAGCCCTTCCCACCAGCACATGTGCTGCAGTCTCAGCCAGGTTCACGGTCAGCCACAGGTACACCCAGACAAGTCACCACCCTCTAACAACAGGGGTGTGCAAGTAACCCACACAGGGACGTCACTAAAGCACTGGTCTCTGGTGTCAGAGGACACTGCACACGTGGGTCCCACAGGACATCTCCTCCTTAAAGCCATTCTTGCAAGAGTGGGAGGCATAGCTGAACTATCTAATCCATAGAAACCAACAGAGAGAGTTAGGCAAAATTAGGAGACAGACGATTATGCTCCAAACAAAAGAGTAAGACAAAACCTCTGAGAAAGAACTAAACAAGAGATAGGCAATCTAGCCAATGAAGAAATCAAACTAATGACCATTAATGTGCTTACAAAATCTGGGAAGGGAATGGGTAAACACAGTGAGAACCTCAACATAAAAAAAAAAAAAAAAGCAAATATAAGAAACTAAAAGTAGACAGCTATATATACAGGTTACCATATACAAACCTCACGGTAACCACAAACCAAAAACCTAAAAATAGACACACAAAAAGTAATAAGAGAGGAATCCAAGTATAACAGTAAAAAAAGTCATCAAATCACAAGGGAAGAAAGCAAGAGAAGAAGGAATACAGAAGAACTACAAACCAACCAAAAAACAATGAACAGAATGGTGATAAATACATACCTATCAATAATTAAATGTAAGTGGACTAAATGCTCCAATCAAAATACAGAGCATGGCTGAACGGATGAAAAAACAAGACCCATCTTGGGGCTCTTGGGTGGCTCAGTCAGCTGAGCCTCCAACTCTTGGTTTCCACTCAGGTCATGATCCCAGGATTGTGGGATCAAGCTCTGCATCGTTGCTATAAGATTCTCTCTCTCTCCCTCTGCTCCTCTCCCCTACGCGCGCGCGCACGCGCACACACACCCACACACTCTCTCTCTCTCTCTCTCTCTCTAACACAAACAAAAACCCCATATATATGCTGCCTACAAAAGGTTCATTTCAGATTAAGACACACAGACTGAAAGTATAAAAGCCTGGAAAAAAGCTTTTCCATGAAAATGAAAAAGAAAAGAAAGTAGGGGTAGCAATATTTATATAGACATAATAGACTATTTTTTGAAAGTCATAATTCATTTCTTGAATGAATAGTATATGCAAGAATACCAGTAAAAGGAAACTAGTACTACAACCTTCAATTTTGAAAATAAAGCCAATAAACCAGGAACAAAACATACACGACAAGAATATTTGATTTCAACCCATAATGCATTCCTTATCTATAAATTAACCTAATTGTCTGTTAGAGCAAAACTGCCAGGCTTGGTCTAACCTTTAGTGTTTTGCAAAAAAGCAACAGCATTCTAGAATACTTTTTTTTGAGATATTTTAGATTCAAACATCTGTTCAAGCACATCGATTCTGATTCAACAGGAGATCTCCATATTCGTCTTTCTCTGATTGACCTATTTCCCTTAGCATTATACATTCTAGCTCCAACCATGTTGTTGCAGATGGGAAGATTTCATTCTTTTTCATTGCTGAGTGATATTCCAGTGTGTGTATGTGTGCATATACATACATACACACACACACACATACACATATATGTACACATGTGTATGTGTGTGTGTGTGTGTATATATATAAATGTGTGTCTATGTATATATATATATGTATGTATACGTATGTATATATTCTTTATTCATTCATCAGTCAATGGACATTTGGGTTCTCTCCATAGTTTGGCTATTGTTGATAGTGCTGCTATAAGCATTGGAGAGCGTGTACCCTTTTGAATCTGTATTTCTGTATCCTTGAGGCAAATACCTAGCAGTGCAATTGCTGGATTGTAGGGTAATTCTATTTTTCGCCTTTTGAGAATCCTCCATACTATTCTCCAGTTTGCCTTCCCACCAACAGTGCAAGAAGTTTCCCATTTAAAGAACATTTCTTACTAATAATTCCAGTAAGGCAATAAATGCTCCACAATAACCTTTGACATATGCTTGCAAAGATAACACTGTTTAATATCAATAATGAAAACAAAGCAAAAAAAGAAGAGGGGGAAAGGAAAGAAAAAAAAGATGCTTCAAAATTTCAAGCTAAAATATGCATAAAAGATAGTCGTGGCAGTATTTTTTGAAATGATGTACATGTCATGTACTCAGCAATGTCATGCTTGTTAAAACTACAGTTAAGGACTTACAAGATGAGCAGTAAATACACTGCTGAGGTCCATTTTGCTGCATATTCATACCACAATGTAATTTCTACCCAGAAGATGATGATGCTACTTGGGAACATAAGTACTGTACCATTTTTACAATGTAAGGCACTTTTTACTCCACATATGACAAAAGCATGGATGGAAGATCAAAATATTGGAAGTTTATAACCAGAAGTGATTTTTCATATGATTTCAATTTACATTTCAGCTTTTAACGGAAGACTGTTTAGTCGATCACACTGCAGTGAGAAGGGTGGGCAACCAGCCACTTATTCTAGCCAACCAAAAGGTCAAGTGTTATTCTAGTTGCTAGTGGAAGAAAAAGAGCTGAAAACACCCATACAAAGTTATACACTTGATTATATAGCAAATATATCAACTAACAGCTATAGTATTTGAAGTCCATGATATGATTATGGACTGGCAATTATTACCCCCAAGCACCTTCCATTTTTCCTAAGAACATCATTACAGTAGTTGTCCAGAAATGAAGGTGCTCTATTGTTCCATGAGTAAGTCTGTGGCATACCATGTAAAAATGATCAAGACACAGTGATTCAAAGACCTAAAACAGCAGGTTTCAAGCTGGTATAAGGGAATAAAGCACAGATCCTTTAGGAAGAGTCACACCACATGGTAAATGAACATCTAGATCTGTCATTGCACTTCAAGTCATGGTGAATTTTGAAAATTCATCTCTGTCTCTCTCTCTCTCTCTGTCTCTCTCTCACACCCACACACACATCCAATAGCATATTTAGGACAAAAAGAAAAATGCACATAGGGAAAACCACTAAAGCTAACTTCCTTCAAAAAATAATAAAAGATAGGGTGCCTGAGTGGCTCAGTCTGTTAAGCATTTGACTCTTAATTTTGGCTCAAGTCGTGATCTAACAATATGTTAGATTGAGCTCCACGTTGGGCTCTGTGCTGACAGCACAGAGCCTGCTTGGGATTCTCTCCTCTTTTGTTGCCCTGCCCCACTCACACACACTCTCTCTCAAGATAAATAAATAAAATTTAAAAAAATAATAAAAGGTGGTTAAAATAAAGCAATAATTTATTCAAGTAGATATGTGAATACGCACTTGACAAATGGGGCCTTAAGGGACTAACAGTTTAAAAATAAGAATCAGTCTTTAAGCACGGTGTAATTTTCTGCCTATTACATTATTTTTACTTTAAATATATTGTTTTATTTATACTCATATATGAAAACATGGCTGTACTACCATGTTTCCATACATACCAATATTGGAAATAGAATTCAATAATGAATCACTTCTAAATTTCATAAAGAAGACACAAACATTGAAACACTGATGGCTTATAAAAAGTGGAGTGGAGAACAAAACCATTAGCTAGCATTTTCATTTTCATTAAAGAGTAGCACTCTCTGATAAGAATCAAATCAATTAGCAATATTCATCTGTACTGCAACATAACGTACACACATAAAGGTTAGTGATTGTGCTGATTTTACTACTTTTACTAAGCCATTTTATCTTCCTCACACTCAAAGCAAAGAAATAAAACATAAAAAAAAATAAGTTCTTATTATTATTCACAATAGAAAGGGTCTGCTTCATTCTGCAGGCCTGGGCATATTATGTAACAGGGAGGACTTAGTGGCTCAAGTGGTTCAAAGTACCATTTTGATTCTGACCCACTGAATAGAATCCCATACGTATTTGGTGCCTAGACCAAGCACACACAGGGACTGTGATGTGCTGAACCATTTCTGTGCCATCACTAGATCTCACTAAATACAAAAATACCGTGCACAAGAAAGGATAACAATAAGTCCATAAACTATATCTATAGGCTCTTTCTTTCATGTAAAGTAGAAAAAGGGGCCCTTTCTTGAGTACATGGATACAAGTATTGCTGTGTCTCAAGATTGCTGGATTGATGCTGTATCTGTTATGATGAAAATAAGATGTACATCACAGCTACTTCCAGATTAAGAAACTTCCACAATTTGTCTCAATTCCTCAAACAATGGAACAAGTTTCTTTTCTAGTCTGATAATTAGTCCTCTATTGATTGGTATTGCTGCTGGCTGTGAAACTCACCCCCAAAGGTAAACGATTGTATTGAACCACTTTGTAGGTGTTCTAGTAACAGATGATAGTTTTTTTGGTTTTTTTTTGAAAGTCCAAGTTTTCTCTCTTCATCTGTTTGTAAGGGCAAAAGTAGTTAAGAAACCAGGTTCAAAAGCATGTTCTAGAGCACTGTCACAGGCCACTTTAACAACAGCGCTCCGTCTCTATCTGTCCCAACAGTAGTATGGAGCCCTTTGACACTAGTAATTTGTTTTACACAGGAACTGCTTTAGGTCATCTGCCAAGATGGACCTCTTTTTCCCTCATGATAAATGTCCATGTGTGGCTTTCTGAGCTCTGGTGTTTGTCAGCTGTAAATTCAGGTACAGCTTCAGATAGTCTCCTCTGAAAGCCATCATCACATGATTTGTCTCCACCGGTTACATGTTAAAAAATATTTTTCCATAAGCTGTAGAATATCTTGATGTAAAGTCAGGTTAGTATGTTACTTCTTATTTGCTAATCTGCTTTAATGTGGTAGGCCAACTAATAATTCAGAAATCAGAATCTTTACCCTTGATGTTGAGGTCTGATGGTAATATTAGGCAGACTCCAACTAATTTTTTTTGTTTTGCCATAAAGAAATAGATAAATGTGCTTTAGCAGGCAAGTAGAAGAAAATATCACAAGCTAGAAATGCCAGTGTGAAAATCTTTTCTGAGCAGTTGGGTTCTTAGGCTTTCAGACATAATAGACTTTAAAACAAAGGCTGTACCAAGACACAAAGAAAGACATTACATATCGATAAAGGGATCAGTATTAACACTTGTAAACATAGCACCCAACATAGAAGCACCTAAATATATAAAGCAAATGTTAACAGACACAAAGGGAGATACTGACAGTAATACAATAGTAGGGGACCTTAACACCCTACTTACATCAATGAATAGATCGTCTAGAAGACATTAGCTTTAAATGACATTTTATCTTTTTAAAATTTATTTATTTTAAGACAGGAAGAGAGAGAGAGAGCATGAGAGAGAGTGCATGTGCAAATGGGGAAAGAGCAGAGAGGGAAAGAGAGAATCGCAAGCAGGTTCTGCACTGTCAGTGTGGAGCCTGATGCTTGGCTCAAACCCTCAAACCATGAGATCATGACCTGAGAGGAAATCGAGAGCTGGACACTTAACAGAATGAGCCACCCAGGTGCCCCATAAATGAGACTTTAGACTATATGAGCTTAAAAGATATATACAGAACATTCCATTCAAAAACAGAAAATACACATTCTTCTCAAGTGCACATGGAACATTCTCCAGGATAGATCACATGTTAGGCCACAAAACAAGCCTCAATAAATTTAAGAAGATTGAAATCATATCAGCATCTTTTCTGACTGCAATATTATGAAACTAGAAATCAATTACAAGAAGAAAACTGGAAGAAAACACAGACACTTGCAAGCTAAACAACTAATAATTAATTAAGAAATCAAAGAAGAAATGAAAGTACCTTGAGACAAATTAAAATGAAAACGCAATGTTCCAAAATCTATATGATTCAGCAAAAGTAGTTGTAAAAGAGAAGTTATAGTGATTCAGGCTCACCTCAGGAAATAAGGAAAGTATCAAATAAACAAACAATCTAAGCTCACACCTAAAGGAACTAAAAAAAGAGGAAACCTAAAGTTAGTAGGAGAAAAGAATAAAGATCACAATGGAAATAAATGAAATAGAAACAAAAAAAAAAAAAGAAAGAAAGGAAGAAAGAATGAAAGATCAATGAAACTAAAAGCTAGTTCTTTAAAAAGATCAACAAAGTTGATAAATTCTTAGCCAGACTTATCAAGAAAAAAAGAGAGGGAACCCAAATAAACAAAATCATAAATGAAAGAGAAGTTACAATGGATACCACAGAATACAAAGGATCATAAGAGACTACTACAAACAACTGTATGCCATTAAATTAGATAACCTAGAAGAAGTGGATAAATTCCTAGCTACATACAATCTTCCAAGACTGAATCAGGAAGAAATAGAAAATCTGAAAAGATTGATTACTAGTAATGAGATTGAATCAGTAATCAAAACACCTCCCAACAAACAAAAGTCAGACAGTGAATTCTACCCAATATTTAAAGAGAAGTTAATATCTATACTTTTCAAACTATTTCAAAAAAATTGAAGAGGAGAGAATGCTTCCAAAGTCATTCCACAAGACTAGCATTACCCTGATATCTAAACCAAAGATGCTACAAAGAAAGAAAAGTATAGGCCAATATGCCTGATGAGCATAGATGCAAAAATCTTCAAAAAAATATATTAGCAAACCAAAGTCAATAATAAATTAAAAGGATCCTACACCATGGTCAAGTGGGATTTATTCCAGTGACATAAGAATGGTTCAATATCCACAAATCAATCAACATGATATACAACATTAACAAAATAAAGGATAAAAATCATATGATCAGCTCAGTAGAAGAAAAAGCATTTGACAAATTCAATATCCACTTATGATAAAAAAAATTCTCAATTAAATAGGTATAGAAAGAATGTACCTCAACAGAATAAAGGCCATATATGATAAATCATAGCTAGCATCATATTCAATGGTGAAAATTTGACATATTTTCCTTTAATATCAGAAAAAAGACAAGTATGCCCACTCTTGCAACTTTTATTCAACATAGTATTGGAAGTCCTAGTCACAGTAATTAGGCAAGAAAAAAAAAAGGTATCCATTCTAAGGAAGAAGTAAACTGTCATTATTTGCAGATGACATGATACTATATAGAAAACCATAAGGCCTCCCCTCAAAACTACTAGAAGTAGTGAATGAATTCAGTAATATTGCAGCATACAGAGTCAGTATCTAAAAATATATTGCATTTTCATACACTACGAACCATCTAAAAGACAAATTAAGAAAGAAATCCGATTTACAACAAAAAGGATAAAATATCTAAGAATATAATCAAGAAGGTTAAAGACCTGTACTATTGGGGCACCTGGGTGGCTCAGTCGGTTAAGCATCTGACTTCGGCTCAGGTCATGATCTCACAGTTCATGGGTTTGAGCCCCGCATCGGGCTCTGTGATGACAGCTAGCTCAGAGCATAGAGCCTGTTTCAGATTCTGTATCTCCCTCTCTCTCTGACCCTCCCCTGCTCATGCTGTCTCTCTCTCGCTCTCAGAAATAAATTTTTTAAAAAAATTTAAAAACGACCTGTACTGTGAAAACTATAATACTGATGGAAGAAATTAAATATGACACAAATAAATGGAAAGATATACCATATTCATGGATTGGAGGAATTAGTATTGTTAAAAGAATTAATAATGTTAATATTGTTCACTACCCAAAGAAATCTACAGACTTAGTGCAATCCCTATTAAAACACCAATGGCATTTTTCATAGAACTGAATTAAATATACCAATATCTGTGTGGAATCACAGAAAACTGCAAATACCCAAGGCAATTTTGAGAAAGAGAACAAGTTGGAGATATTATGCTACCTGATTTCAAACTATATTGTAAAGCCATAGTAATCAAAACAGGATGACACTGACACAAAAAGAGATACATAGACCAATGACACAGAAGAGAAAGTTCAGAAATAAATCCATACTTACATGGTTAATTCGTCTATGACAAAGGAGGTAGGAATATACAATGGAGAAAAGACAATCTTTTTAATAAATGCCATCAGGAAAAAATGGATGGCTAAATGAAGACAGACAGACAGACAGACAGACAGATGGAAAGAAAGAAAGAAAGAAAGAAAGAAAGAAAGAAAGAAAGAAAGAAAGAAAGAAAGAAAGGAAGGAAGGAAGGAAGGAAAGAAGAAAGAAAGAAAGAAAGAAAGAAAGAAAGAAAGAAAGAAAGAAAGAAAGAAAGAAAGAAAAATAAAAAGAGAGAAAGAAAGAGAAGGGGAAGGGAGGACAGAAGAAGAGAGGAGAGGAGAGGAGTGAAAGGAGGGGATAAGAAGGGAAAGGAGGGGATGAGAAGGGAGGGAGGGAAGGAGGAGGAAGAAAGAAAAGGAAAAAAGAAAAGAAAGAAAAGGAAGTAAGGAAAGAAAGAAAGCAGAGAAAGAAAGAAATCAGATCACTTTCAATCACCAAACACAAAAATAAACTCAAATTGGATTAAAGGCATAAATGTAAGACATGAAACTATTAAACTCCTAGAATAAAACAAAGGTAGTAAGCTCTTTAACATTTGGATCTGTCTCCTAAGGCAAGGACAACAAAAGCAAAAACAAACAAGTGGAACTACACCAAACCAAAAAGCTTTTGCACAGTGAAGGAAACCACCAACAAAATGAAAAGGCAACTTCGTAACTGAAAGATGATATTCATAAATAATATATCCAATGAGGAGTTAACATCTAAAATATGTGAAGAACTCATACAACTCAATATTTTTTAATCAATTAAAAATTGGGCAGAGGAACTGAATACACATTTTTCTAAAGAAGACATACAGATGGCCAACAGACACATGAAAAGATGCTCAACATCACTAACCACCAGGGAAATGCAAATCAAAACCACAATGACATATCACCTCACACCTGTCAGAATGGTTAATACCAAAAAGACAAGAAACAAGTGTTGGTAAGAATATGGAGAAAAGCAAATCCCTGTACACCAATGGGAATGTAAATTTGTGCAGCCACTGTGAAACACAGCACAGAGGTTCTTCAAAAAGTTAAGTGCTAGTTAGGAACTACCATGTGATCCAGGAACTCACTTCTAGGTATTATCTAAAAAAACCAAAAACACTAATTTTAAAAGAAATATGTACCACTATGTTCATTATAGCATTATTTATAATAGCCAAACAATGAAAGCAACCAAAATGTCCATTAATAGAGGAGGGGATAAAGAAGATGAGGAATATTAGTCAACCATCAAAAAGAATGATATCTTGCCATTTGCAATAACATGGGTGGATCCTAGAAAAATAGTCAGAGAAAGACAAATACCATATTATTTTACT
Source organism: Hyaena hyaena (assembly GCF_003009895.1). Taxonomy (NCBI): domain Eukaryota; kingdom Metazoa; phylum Chordata; class Mammalia; order Carnivora; family Hyaenidae; genus Hyaena; species Hyaena hyaena. Next base: position 1,117,825 of record NW_024081284.1, read on the forward strand.
CATATGTGGAATTTAAGAAACAAAACAGATGAACATATGTGGTGGGGGGGGAAGAGAGTGAAACAAACCATGAGAGACTCTTAAAAATAGAGAACTGAAGGTTGATGGAGAAGGGTGGGGGGTGGGCTACATGGGTGATGCGTGATTGTATTACGGAGAGCACTTGTTTTGATGAGCACTGGGTATTATATATAAATGATGAATCACTGAAATCTACTCCTGAAACCAACTAGAATTTAAATAAAAATTTGGAGGAAAAAAAGAAAAGAAATATCTAAAATTATTAAGCTTCCACCTCAGAAAACTAGAAAAGAGCAAATTAAATCCAAAGTAAGCAGGCACAAGGAAATATAAAAGAGCAAAAATCAATGACATTGAAAAAAATAGAATCTTTAGAGAAAATCAACAAAACCAAAAGCTGGTCCTTTGTTGTTGTTTTTTTAATTAAAATTTGTTAATGTTTGTTTATTTTTGAGTGGGGAGGGGGTGGGGTAGAGATAGAGGGAAATACAGAATATGAAGCAGGCTCAGAATCTGAGCTGAGAGCTCAGAGCCTGACATGAGACTCAAACTCACAAACAGTGAGATCATGACCTGAGCTGAAGTCAGATGCTTAACTGACTGAGCCACCCAGGTGCACCAAAAGCTGGTTCTTTGAAAAGATCAATTAAATCCACAAATTTCCAGCCAGGTTAACTAAGAAAAGAGATAAGAGACAAATTACTTATATCAGAAAGGGAAAAGGGGACAACACTACAGATCCCATGGACATTTAATGGAAAATAAAGGAATACTATGAACTATTCTATGCTCACAAATTTGATAAGCTAGATGAAAGAGGCCAATTCCTTAAAAAACAACTTGTCAAAACTCACACAAGAAGAAGCAGACAATCTGCATAAGCTGATGTCTACTAAATAGATTGAACCAATAACAAATAACTTTCCGAAACAAAAAAGCATTAGGCTTAGCTGAGTTTACTGGTGAAATCTACCAAACATTTAAGGAAAAAATTATACTAATCCTCTACAATCTCACTCAGAAAATACTTCCTAATTCATTCTATGGGGCCACCATTACACTGATATCAAAAACAGACAAAGACATTCCAAGAAAAGTATAGACCAATACCTCCCATAAACATAGATGCAAATATCTTTAGCAAAATAATAGGAAATTGAATCCAATGACATATACAAAGAATTATATACCACAAAGAGTTAGGATTTATTCCATGTAATGCAAAGCTCATTCCATTTAAAAATCAATTAATGTAATTGACCCCATCAACCACTGAAAGAAGAAAAATCACATAATCATATCAGTAGATATAGAAAAAGCATTTGACAAAACCTAAAACCTATGCATGGTAAAAACTCCACAAACTAGGAGTAGAGGGGGAACTTTCTGAACTTGATAAAGAACATCTACAAAAGAAACTCAAAAGCTAACATCATACTTAATGGTGAGAAACTAGAAGCTTTCCTGCTAAGATCAAGAACAAACCAAAAATGTTCCCTCTCACTACTTCTTTTCAAGATAGTACTGGAAGTCCTACATAAGACAATAAAAAAAAGGAAATACGGATATACAGATTGAGAAAGAAGAAATAAAACCATCTTTGCAGATGATATGATTGTCTATGGAGACAATCTGAGAATCAAAACAAAATGTTGAAACTAACAAGCAATTATAGCAAGGATGCAGGATCCAAGGTTAATATACAAAAATCAATCACTTCCCTATCTATCAACAATAAACAAGGAGAGTTTGAGATCAAAAATACAATACTGTTTACATTAACACCTAAAAAATGAAATACTCGGGTATAAATCTAACAAAATATATATCAGATCTATCTAAGGAAAACTACATAACTCTGATTTAAAAAAAATCAAAGAGAGGGGAGGGGCAAGATGGCGGAGAAGTAGGGAGCTCCGTACCTGCACTGG